>NW_027466479.1:172500-180000 GCF_050575085.1 Anarhichas minor | reverse complement strand
CCCTAAGCTATTCACACATCCTGAGCTTTACGACACATGTATGACTGGTTGTGGTTAGTTAAACCTACTTGGGTAGGTCCTAGAGCCTTGCAAGTGGGCTCTACCCCCACTAAGTGGGTGATTGTGGTTGGATAGAAAGCAGTTTGGTGCTGGTAGGACCTTGGGAAGCGTGAATGCGCGGCCTGATCCATGTTTTCCATGTGTGTGTATGTGGTGAGCTGTTTGTGGGTGTGTTTGGTTGGTGGGAGTGGTTGAGGTTAGGATAGAGGTGTGTTTGGGCTTGGCTTTAGTGTCTGGACCTGTCTTGGTGGGTTGGGAGTGGTTGAGGTTAGGATTAGGTCATGTTCGGTTTGGGGTTAGGACTAGGTAATAGCAAGGATACCAGACTTTTGGCGTGATGATCGTATATAGCTGTTGGCTACTTGGTGCTAGCCTCCTGAAACTTGGTGTGTGCATTCCTAGCACACCAGAGCACCTTTGTATTAAGTCTGGCATCTGTAGCTGCTTCCTGTGGTATGGCTGCCATAGAGCCCCATTGGATTATTTTGGTGATGATCGTATATAGCTCTTGGCTACTTGGTGCTAGCCTCCTGAAACTTGCTGTGTGTGTTGGTATTAAGCCAGAGCACGTGTGTGTCAAGTTTCTGTGGCTCTAGCTTGTTCCTTTAGTATAGCTGTCATAGACTCCCATTGCTTTAGGGTTAGGGTTAGGGTTAGGTTTAGGGTTAGGGTTAGGGTTAGGTAATAGCAAGGATACCAGACTTTTGGCGTGATGATCGTATATAGCTGTTGGCTACTTGGTGCTAGCCTCCTGAAACTTGGTGTGTGCATTCCTAGCACACCAGAGCACCTTTGTATTAAGTCTGGCATCTGTAGCTGCTTCCTGTGGTATGGCTGCCATAGAGCCCCATTGGATTATTTTGGTGATGATCGTATATAGCTCTTGGCTACTTGGTGCTAGCCTCCTGAAACTTGCTGTGTGTGTTGGTATTAAGCCAGAGCACATGTGTGTCAAGTTTCTGTGGCTCTAGCTTGTTCCTTTAGTATAGCTGTCATAGACTCCCATTGCTTTAGGGTTAGGGTTAGGGTTAGGGTTAGGTTTAGGGTTAGGGTTAGGTAATAGCAAGGATACCAGACTTTTGGCGTGATGATCGTATATAGCTGTTGGCTACTTGGTGCTAGCCTCCTGAAACTTGTTGTGTGCATTCCTAGCACACCAGAGCACCTTTGTATTAAGTCTGGCATCTGTAGCTGCTTCCTGTGGTATGGCTGCCATAGAGCCCCATTGGATTATTTTGGTGATGATCGTATATAGCTCTTGGCTACTTGGTGCTAGCCTCCCGAAACTTGCTGTGTGTGTTGGTATTAAGCCAGAGCATGTGTGTGTCAAGTTTCTGTGGCTCTAGCTTGTTCCTTTAGTATAGCTGTCATAGACTCCCATTGCTTTAGGGTTAGGGTTAGGGTTAGGGTTAGGTTTAGGGTTAGGGTTAGGTAATAGCAAGGATACCAGACTTTTGGCGTGATGATCGTATATAGCTGTTGGCTACTTGGTGCTAGCCTCCTGAAACTTGGTGTGTGCATTCCTAGCACACCAGAGCACCTTTGTATTAAGTCTGGCATCTGTAGCTGCTTCCTGTGGTATGGCTGCCATAGAGCCCCATTGGATTATTTTGGTGATGATCGTATATAGCTCTTGGCTACTTGGTGCTAGCCTCCCGAAACTTGCTGTGTGTGTTGGTATTAAGCCAGAGCATGTGTGTGTCAAGTTTCTGTGGCTCTAGCTTGTTCCTTTAGTATAGCTGTCATAGACTCCCATTGCTTTAGGGTTAGGGTTAGGGTTAGGGTTAGGTTTAGGGTTAGGGTTAGGGTTAGGTAATAGCAAGGATACCAGACTTTTGGCGTGATGATCGTATATAGCTGTTGGCTACTTGGTGCTAGCCTCCTGAAACTTGGTGTGTGTATTGCTAGCATGCCCTAGCACCGTTGTAGTAAGTATGGCGTCTCTAGCTGCTTCCTAGGACCTAACCCTAAGCTATTCACACATCCTGAGCTTTACGACACATGTATGACTGGTTGTGGTTAGTTAAACCTACTTGGGTAGGTCCTAGAGCCTTGCAAGTGGGCTCTACCCCCACTAAGTGGGTGATTGTGGTTGGATAGAAAGCAGTTTGGTGCTGGTAGGACCTTGGGAAGCGTGAATGCGCGGCCTGATCCATGTTTTCCATGTGTGTGTATGTGGTGAGCTGTTTGTGGGTGTGTTTGGTTGGTGGGAGTGGTTGAGGTTAGGATAGAGGTGTGTTTGGGCTTGGCTTTAGTGTCTGGACCTGTCTTGGTGGGTTGGGAGTGGTTGAGGTTAGGATTAGGTCATGTTCGGTTTGGGGTTAGGACTAGGTAATAGCAAGGATACCAGACTTTTGGCGTGATGATCGTATATAGCTGTTGGCTACTTGGTGCTAGCCTCCTGAAACTTGGTGTGTGCATTCCTAGCACACCAGAGCACCTTTGTATTAAGTCTGGCATCTGTAGCTGCTTCCTGTGGTATGGCTGCCATAGAGCCCCATTGGATTATTTTGGTGATGATCGTATATAGCTCTTGGCTACTTGGTGCTAGCCTCCTGAAACTTGCTGTGTGTGTTGGTATTAAGCCAGAGCACGTGTGTGTCAAGTTTCTGTGGCTCTAGCTTGTTCCTTTAGTATAGCTGTCATAGACTCCCATTGCTTTAGGGTTAGGGTTAGGGTTAGGTTTAGGGTTAGGGTTAGGGTTAGGTAATAGCAAGGATACCAGACTTTTGGCGTGATGATCGTATATAGCTGTTGGCTACTTGGTGCTAGCCTCCTGAAACTTGGTGTGTGCATTCCTAGCACACCAGAGCACCTTTGTATTAAGTCTGGCATCTGTAGCTGCTTCCTGTGGTATGGCTGCCATAGAGCCCCATTGGATTATTTTGGTGATGATCGTATATAGCTCTTGGCTACTTGGTGCTAGCCTCCTGAAACTTGCTGTGTGTGTTGGTATTAAGCCAGAGCACATGTGTGTCAAGTTTCTGTGGCTCTAGCTTGTTCCTTTAGTATAGCTGTCATAGACTCCCATTGCTTTAGGGTTAGGGTTAGGGTTAGGGTTAGGTTTAGGGTTAGGGTTAGGTAATAGCAAGGATACCAGACTTTTGGCGTGATGATCGTATATAGCTGTTGGCTACTTGGTGCTAGCCTCCTGAAACTTGTTGTGTGCATTCCTAGCACACCAGAGCACCTTTGTATTAAGTCTGGCATCTGTAGCTGCTTCCTGTGGTATGGCTGCCATAGAGCCCCATTGGATTATTTTGGTGATGATCGTATATAGCTCTTGGCTACTTGGTGCTAGCCTCCCGAAACTTGCTGTGTGTGTTGGTATTAAGCCAGAGCATGTGTGTGTCAAGTTTCTGTGGCTCTAGCTTGTTCCTTTAGTATAGCTGTCATAGACTCCCATTGCTTTAGGGTTAGGGTTAGGGTTAGGGTTAGGTTTAGGGTTAGGGTTAGGGTTAGGTAATAGCAAGGATACCAGACTTTTGGCGTGATGATCGTATATAGCTGTTGGCTACTTGGTGCTAGCCTCCTGAAACTTGGTGTGTGTATTGCTAGCATGCCCTAGCACCGTTGTAGTAAGTATGGCGTCTCTAGCTGCTTCCTAGGACCTAACCCTAAGCTATTCACACATCCTGAGCTTTACGACACATGTATGACTGGTTGTGGTTAGTTAAACCTACTTGGGTAGGTCCTAGAGCCTTGCAAGTGGGCTCTACCCCCACTAAGTGGGTGATTGTGGTTGGATAGAAAGCAGTTTGGTGCTGGTAGGACCTTGGGAAGCGTGAATGCGCGGCCTGATCCATGTTTTCCATGTGTGTGTATGTGGTGAGCTGTTTGTGGGTGTGTTTGGTTGGTGGGAGTGGTTGAGGTTAGGATAGAGGTGTGTTTGGGCTTGGCTTTAGTGTCTGGACCTGTCTTGGTGGGTTGGGAGTGGTTGAGGTTAGGATTAGGTCATGTTCGGTTTGGGGTTAGGACTAGGTAATAGCAAGGATACCAGACTTTTGGCGTGATGATCGTATATAGCTGTTGGCTACTTGGTGCTAGCCTCCTGAAACTTGGTGTGTGCATTCCTAGCACACCAGAGCACCTTTGTATTAAGTCTGGCATCTGTAGCTGCTTCCTGTGGTATGGCTGCCATAGAGCCCCATTGGATTATTTTGGTGATGATCGTATATAGCTCTTGGCTACTTGGTGCTAGCCTCCTGAAACTTGCAGTGTGTGTTGGTATTAAGCCAGAGCACGTGTGTGTCAAGTTTCTGTGGCTCTAGCTTGTTCCTTTAGTATAGCTGTCATAGACTCCCATTGCTTTAGGGTTAGGGTTAGGGTTAGGGTTAGGTTTAGGGTTAGGGTTAGGGTTAGGTAATAGCAAGGATACCAGACTTTTGGCGTGATGATCGTATATAGCTGTTGGCTACTTGGTGCTAGCCTCCTGAAACTTGGTGTGTGCATTCCTAGCACACCAGAGCACCTTTGTATTAAGTCTGGCATCTGTAGCTGCTTCCTGTGGTATGGCTGCCATAGAGCCCCATTGGATTATTTTGGTGATGATCGTATATAGCTCTTGGCTACTTGGTGCTAGCCTCCTGAAACTTGCAGTGTGTGTTGGTATTAAGCCAGAGCACGTGTGTGTCAAGTTTCTGTGGCTCTAGCTTGTTCCTTTAGTATAGCTGTCATAGACTCCCATTGCTTTAGGGTTAGGGTTAGGGTTAGGTTTAGGGTTAGGGTTAGGGTTAGGTAATAGCAAGGATACCAGACTTTTGGCGTGATGATCGTATATAGCTGTTGGCTACTTGGTGCTAGCCTCCTGAAACTTGGTGTGTGCATTCCTAGCACACCAGAGCACCTTTGTATTAAGTCTGGCATCTGTAGCTGCTTCCTGTGGTATGGCTGCCATAGAGCCCCATTGGATTATTTTGGTGATTATCGTATATAGCTCTTGGCTACTTGGTGCTAGCCTCCTGAAACTTGCAGTGTGTGTTGGTATTAAGCCAGAGCACGTGTGTGTCAAGTTTCTGTGGCTCTAGCTTGTTCCTTTAGTATAGCTGTCATAGACTCCCATTGCTTTAGGGTTAGGGTTAGGGTTAGGGTTAGGTTTAGGGTTAGGGTTAGGTAATAGCAAGGATACCAGACTTTTGGCGTGATGATCGTATATAGCTGTTGGCTACTTGGTGCTAGCCTCCTGAAACTTGGTGTGTGCATTCCTAGCACACCAGAGCACCTTTGTATTAAGTCTGGCATCTGTAGCTGCTTCCTGTGGTATGGCTGCCATAGAGCCCCATTGGATTATTTTGGTGATGATCGTATATAGCTCTTGGCTACTTGGTGCTAGCCTCCTGAAACTTGCTGTGTGTGTTGGTATTAAGCCAGAGCACGTGTGTGTCAAGTTTCTGTGGCTCTAGCTTGTTCCTTTAGTATAGCTGTCATAGACTCCCATTGCTTTAGGGTTAGGGTTAGGGTTAGGTTTAGGGTTAGGGTTAGGGTTAGGTAATAGCAAGGATACCAGACTTTTGGCGTGATGATCGTATATAGCTGTTGGCTACTTGGTGCTAGCCTCCTGAAACTTGGTGTGTGTATTGCTAGCATGCCCTAGCACCGTTGTAGTAAGTATGGCGTCTCTAGCTGCTTCCTAGGACCTAACCCTAAGCTATTCACACATCCTGAGCTTTACGACACATGTATGACTGGTTGTGGTTAGTTAAACCTACTTGGGTAGGTCCTAGAGCCTTGCAAGTGGGCTCTACCCCCACTAAGTGGGTGATTGTGGTTGGATAGAAAGCAGTTTGGTGCTGGTAGGACCTTGGGAAGCGTGAATGCGCGGCCTGATCCATGTTTTCCATGTGTGTGTATGTGGTGAGCTGTTTGTGGGTGTGTTTGGTTGGTGGGAGTGGTTGAGGTTAGGATAGAGGTGTGTTTGGGCTTGGCTTTAGTGTCTGGACCTGTCTTGGTGGGTTGGGAGTGGTTGAGGTTAGGATTAGGTCATGTTCGGTTTGGGGTTAGGACTAGGTAATAGCAAGGATACCAGACTTTTGGCGTGATGATCGTATATAGCTGTTGGCTACTTGGTGCTAGCCTCCTGAAACTTGGTGTGTGCATTCCTAGCACACCAGAGCACCTTTGTATTAAGTCTGGCATCTGTAGCTGCTTCCTGTGGTATGGCTGCCATAGAGCCCCATTGGATTATTTTGGTGATGATCGTATATAGCTCTTGGCTACTTGGTGCTAGCCTCCTGAAACTTGCAGTGTGTGTTGGTATTAAGCCAGAGCACGTGTGTGTCAAGTTTCTGTGGCTCTAGCTTGTTCCTTTAGTATAGCTGTCATAGACTCCCATTGCTTTAGGGTTAGGGTTAGGGTTAGGGTTAGGGTTAGGGTTAGGGTTAGGTAATAGCAAGGATACCAGACTTTTGGCGTGATGATCGTATATAGCTGTTGGCTACTTGGTGCTAGCCTCCTGAAACTTGGTGTGTGCATTCCTAGCACACCAGAGCACCTTTGTATTAAGTCTGGCATCTGTAGCTGCTTCCTGTGGTATGGCTGCCATAGAGCCCCATTGGATTATTTTGGTGATGATCGTATATAGCTCTTGGCTACTTGGTGCTAGCCTCCTGAAACTTGCTGTGTGTGTTGGTATTAAGCCAGAGCACGTGTGTGTCAAGTTTCTGTGGCTCTAGCTTGTTCCTTTAGTATAGCTGTCATAGACTCCCATTGCTTTAGGGTTAGGGTTAGGGTTAGGTTTAGGGTTAGGGTTAGGGTTAGGTAATAGCAAGGATACCAGACTTTTGGCGTGATGATCGTATATAGCTGTTGGCTACTTGGTGCTAGCCTCCTGAAACTTGGTGTGTGCATTCCTAGCACACCAGAGCACCTTTGTATTAAGTCTGGCATCTGTAGCTGCTTCCTGTGGTATGGCTGCCATAGAGCCCCATTGGATTATTTTGGTGATGATCGTATATAGCTCTTGGCTACTTGGTGCTAGCCTCCTGAAACTTGCTGTGTGTGTTGGTATTAAGCCAGAGCACATGTGTGTCAAGTTTCTGTGGCTCTAGCTTGTTCCTTTAGTATAGCTGTCATAGACTCCCATTGCTTTAGGGTTAGGGTTAGGGTTAGGGTTAGGTTTAGGGTTAGGGTTAGGTAATAGCAAGGATACCAGACTTTTGGCGTGATGATCGTATATAGCTGTTGGCTACTTGGTGCTAGCCTCCTGAAACTTGTTGTGTGCATTCCTAGCACACCAGAGCACCTTTGTATTAAGTCTGGCATCTGTAGCTGCTTCCTGTGGTATGGCTGCCATAGAGCCCCATTGGATTATTTTGGTGATGATCGTATATAGCTCTTGGCTACTTGGTGCTAGCCTCCCGAAACTTGCTGTGTGTGTTGGTATTAAGCCAGAGCATGTGTGTGTCAAGTTTCTGTGGCTCTAGCTTGTTCCTTTAGTATAGC
>NW_027466479.1:87500-90000 GCF_050575085.1 Anarhichas minor | reverse complement strand
GTTAGGGTTAGGGTTAGGTAATAGCAAGGATACCAGACTTTTGGCGTGATGATCGTATATAGCTGTTGGCTACTTGGTGCTAGCCTCCTGAAACTTGGTGTGTGCATTCCTAGCACACCAGAGCACCTTTGTATTAAGTCTGGCATCTGTAGCTGCTTCCTGTGGTATGGCTGCCATAGAGCCCCATTGGATCATTTTGGTGATGATCGTATATAGCTCTTGGCTACTTGGTGCTAGCCTCCTGAAACTTGCTGTGTGTGTTGGTATTAAGCCAGAGCACATGTGTGTCAAGTTTCTGTGGCTCTAGCTTGTTCCTTTAGTATAGCTGTCATAGACTCCCATTGCTTTAGGGTTAGGGTTAGGGTTAGGGTTAGGTTTAGGGTTAGGGTTAGGTAATAGCAAGGATACCAGACTTTTGGCGTGATGATCGTATATAGCTGTTGGCTACTTGGTGCTAGCCTCCTGAAACTTGTTGTGTGCATTCCTAGCACACCAGAGCACCTTTGTATTAAGTCTGGCATCTGTAGCTGCTTCCTGTGGTATGGCTGCCATAGAGCCCCATTGGATTATTTTGGTGATGATCGTATATAGCTCTTGGCTACTTGGTGCTAGCCTCCCGAAACTTGCTGTGTGTGTTGGTATTAAGCCAGAGCATGTGTGTGTCAAGTTTCTGTGGCTCTAGCTTGTTCCTTTAGTATAGCTGTCATAGACTCCCATTGCTTTAGGGTTAGGGTTAGGGTTAGGGTTAGGTTTAGGGTTAGGGTTAGGGTTAGGTAATAGCAAGGATACCAGACTTTTGGCGTGATGATCGTATATAGCTGTTGGCTACTTGGTGCTAGCCTCCTGAAACTTGGTGTGTGTATTGCTAGCATGCCCTAGCACCGTTGTAGTAAGTATGGCGTCTCTAGCTGCTTCCTAGGACCTAACCCTAAGCTATTCACACATCCTGAGCTTTACGACACATGTATGACTGGTTGTGGTTAGTTAAACCTACTTGGGTAGGTCCTAGAGCCTTGCAAGTGGGCTCTACCCCCACTAAGTGGGTGATTGTGGTTGGATAGAAAGCAGTTTGGTGCTGGTAGGACCTTGGGAAGCGTGAATGCGCGGCCTGATCCATGTTTTCCATGTGTGTGTATGTGGTGAGCTGTTTGTGGGTGTGTTTGGTTGGTGGGAGTGGTTGAGGTTAGGATAGAGGTGTGTTTGGGCTTGGCTTTAGTGTCTGGACCTGTCTTGGTGGGTTGGGAGTGGTTGAGGTTAGGATTAGGTCATGTTCGGTTTGGGGTTAGGACTAGGTAATAGCAAGGATACCAGACTTTTGGCGTGATGATCGTATATAGCTGTTGGCTACTTGGTGCTAGCCTCCTGAAACTTGGTGTGTGCATTCCTAGCACACCAGAGCACCTTTGTATTAAGTCTGGCATCTGTAGCTGCTTCCTGTGGTATGGCTGCCATAGAGCCCCATTGGATTATTTTGGTGATGATCGTATATAGCTCTTGGCTACTTGGTGCTAGCCTCCTGAAACTTGCAGTGTGTGTTGGTATTAAGCCAGAGCACGTGTGTGTCAAGTTTCTGTGGCTCTAGCTTGTTCCTTTAGTATAGCTGTCATAGACTCCCATTGCTTTAGGGTTAGGGTTAGGGTTAGGGTTAGGTTTAGGGTTAGGGTTAGGGTTAGGTAATAGCAAGGATACCAGACTTTTGGCGTGATGATCGTATATAGCTGTTGGCTACTTGGTGCTAGCCTCCTGAAACTTGGTGTGTGCATTCCTAGCACACCAGAGCACCTTTGTATTAAGTCTGGCATCTGTAGCTGCTTCCTGTGGTATGGCTGCCATAGAGCCCCATTGGATTATTTTGGTGATGATCGTATATAGCTCTTGGCTACTTGGTGCTAGCCTCCTGAAACTTGCAGTGTGTGTTGGTATTAAGCCAGAGCACGTGTGTGTCAAGTTTCTGTGGCTCTAGCTTGTTCCTTTAGTATAGCTGTCATAGACTCCCATTGCTTTAGGGTTAGGGTTAGGGTTAGGGTTAGGTTTAGGGTTAGGGTTAGGGTTAGGTAATAGCAAGGATACCAGACTTTTGGCGTGATGATCGTATATAGCTGTTGGCTACTTGGTGCTAGCCTCCTGAAACTTGGTGTGTGCATTCCTAGCACACCAGAGCACCTTTGTATTAAGTCTGGCATCTGTAGCTGCTTCCTGTGGTATGGCTGCCATAGAGCCCCATTGGATTATTTTGGTGATTATCGTATATAGCTCTTGGCTACTTGGTGCTAGCCTCCTGAAACTTGCAGTGTGTGTTGGTATTAAGCCAGAGCACGTGTGTGTCAAGTTTCTGTGGCTCTAGCTTGTTCCTTTAGTATAGCTGTCATAGACTCCCATTGCTTTAGGGTTAGGGTTAGGGTTAGGGTTAGGTTTAGGGTTAGGGTTAGGTAATAGCAAGGATACCAGACTTTTGGCGTGGGTTAGGGTTAGGGTTAGGGTTAGGGTTAGGGTTAGGGTT
>NW_027466479.1:22500-25000 GCF_050575085.1 Anarhichas minor | reverse complement strand
TAGCTCTTGGCTACTTGGTGCTAGCCTCCCGAAACTTGCTGTGTGTGTTGGTATTAAGCCAGAGCATGTGTGTGTCAAGTTTCTGTGGCTCTAGCTTGTTCCTTTAGTATAGCTGTCATAGACTCCCATTGCTTTAGGGTTAGGGTTAGGGTTAGGGTTAGGTTTAGGGTTAGGGTTAGGGTTAGGTAATAGCAAGGATACCAGACTTTTGGCGTGATGATCGTATATAGCTGTTGGCTACTTGGTGCTAGCCTCCTGAAACTTGGTGTGTGTATTGCTAGCATGCCCTAGCACCGTTGTAGTAAGTATGGCGTCTCTAGCTGCTTCCTAGGACCTAACCCTAAGCTATTCACACATCCTGAGCTTTACGACACATGTATGACTGGTTGTGGTTAGTTAAACCTACTTGGGTAGGTCCTAGAGCCTTGCAAGTGGGCTCTACCCCCACTAAGTGGGTGATTGTGGTTGGATAGAAAGCAGTTTGGTGCTGGTAGGACCTTGGGAAGCGTGAATGCGCGGCCTGATCCATGTTTTCCATGTGTGTGTATGTGGTGAGCTGTTTGTGGGTGTGTTTGGTTGGTGGGAGTGGTTGAGGTTAGGATAGAGGTGTGTTTGGGCTTGGCTTTAGTGTCTGGACCTGTCTTGGTGGGTTGGGAGTGGTTGAGGTTAGGATTAGGTCATGTTCGGTTTGGGGTTAGGACTAGGTAATAGCAAGGATACCAGACTTTTGGCGTGATGATCGTATATAGCTGTTGGCTACTTGGTGCTAGCCTCCTGAAACTTGGTGTGTGCATTCCTAGCACACCAGAGCACCTTTGTATTAAGTCTGGCATCTGTAGCTGCTTCCTGTGGTATGGCTGCCATAGAGCCCCATTGGATTATTTTGGTGATGATCGTATATAGCTCTTGGCTACTTGGTGCTAGCCTCCTGAAACTTGCAGTGTGTGTTGGTATTAAGCCAGAGCACGTGTGTGTCAAGTTTCTGTGGCTCTAGCTTGTTCCTTTAGTATAGCTGTCATAGACTCCCATTGCTTTAGGGTTAGGGTTAGGGTTAGGGTTAGGTTTAGGGTTAGGGTTAGGGTTAGGTAATAGCAAGGATACCAGACTTTTGGCGTGATGATCGTATATAGCTGTTGGCTACTTGGTGCTAGCCTCCTGAAACTTGGTGTGTGCATTCCTAGCACACCAGAGCACCTTTGTATTAAGTCTGGCATCTGTAGCTGCTTCCTGTGGTATGGCTGCCATAGAGCCCCATTGGATTATTTTGGTGATGATCGTATATAGCTCTTGGCTACTTGGTGCTAGCCTCCTGAAACTTGCAGTGTGTGTTGGTATTAAGCCAGAGCACGTGTGTGTCAAGTTTCTGTGGCTCTAGCTTGTTCCTTTAGTATAGCTGTCATAGACTCCCATTGCTTTAGGGTTAGGGTTAGGGTTAGGGTTAGGTTTAGGGTTAGGGTTAGGGTTAGGTAATAGCAAGGATACCAGACTTTTGGCGTGATGATCGTATATAGCTGTTGGCTACTTGGTGCTAGCCTCCTGAAACTTGGTGTGTGCATTCCTAGCACACCAGAGCACCTTTGTATTAAGTCTGGCATCTGTAGCTGCTTCCTGTGGTATGGCTGCCATAGAGCCCCATTGGATTATTTTGGTGATGATCGTATATAGCTCTTGGCTACTTGGTGCTAGCCTCCCGAAACTTGCTGTGTGTGTTGGTATTAAGCCAGAGCATGTGTGTGTCAAGTTTCTGTGGCTCTAGCTTGTTCCTTTAGTATAGCTGTCATAGACTCCCATTGCTTTAGGGTTAGGGTTAGGGTTAGGGTTAGGTTTAGGGTTAGGGTTAGGGTTAGGTAATAGCAAGGATACCAGACTTTTGGCGTGATGATCGTATATAGCTGTTGGCTACTTGGTGCTAGCCTCCTGAAACTTGGTGTGTGTATTGCTAGCATGCCCTAGCACCGTTGTAGTAAGTATGGCGTCTCTAGCTGCTTCCTAGGACCTAACCCTAAGCTATTCACACATCCTGAGCTTTACGACACATGTATGACTGGTTGTGGTTAGTTAAACCTACTTGGGTAGGTCCTAGAGCCTTGCAAGTGGGCTCTACCCCCACTAAGTGGGTGATTGTGGTTGGATAGAAAGCAGTTTGGTGCTGGTAGGACCTTGGGAAGCGTGAATGCGCGGCCTGATCCATGTTTTCCATGTGTGTGTATGTGGTGAGCTGTTTGTGGGTGTGTTTGGTTGGTGGGAGTGGTTGAGGTTAGGATAGAGGTGTGTTTGGGCTTGGCTTTAGTGTCTGGACCTGTCTTGGTGGGTTGGGAGTGGTTGAGGTTAGGATTAGGTCATGTTCGGTTTGGGGTTAGGACTAGGTAATAGCAAGGATACCAGACTTTTGGCGTGATGATCGTATATAGCTGTTGGCTACTTGGTGCTAGCCTCCTGAAACTTGGTGTGTGCATTCCTAGCACACCAGAGCACCTTTGTATTAAGTCTGGCATCTGTA
>NW_027466479.1:12500-17500 GCF_050575085.1 Anarhichas minor | reverse complement strand
AGGTATTCTGCCTACCACAAGGTAGGCAGAGAGCACGGGCACACAAGGTCATCTTAGTCCCTCTTCTGACTCCTGATCAGTCACTCTATCCTAGGTTCTTTTTTATACACCATTAATTTCCCCATGGTGTAGTTTCTTTGGGATATATTTGTTAATAAAACCTCAATCCCAGGTCCAACAACCATAAGGAATTGTAGTCCCCAAAAAGAAAATATAAAGTTCTCAATTACTGTTTCTGTGTTTTTGGAGTTCTACAAGACAAAAAGGGATGACGTACCCATGGCACTGGCAGGTTAGGTGAGGGAAAATAGGTATTCTGCCTACCACAAGGTAGGCAGAGAGCACGGGCACACAAGGTCATCTTAGTCCCTCTTCTGACTCCTGATCAGTCACTCTATCCTAGGTTCTTTTTTATACACCATTAATTTCCCCATGGTGTAGTTTCTTTGGGATATATTTGTTAATAAAACCTCAATCCCAGGTCCAACAACCATAAGGAATTGTAGTCCCCAAAAAGAAAATATAAAGTTCTCAATTACTGTTTCTGTGTTTTTGGAGTTCTACAAGACAAAAAGGGATGACGTACCCATGGCACTGGCAGGTTAGGTGAGGGAAAATAGGTATTCTGCCTACCACAAGGTAGGCAGAGAGCACGGGCACACAAGGTCATCTTAGTCCCTCTTCTGACTCCTGATCAGTCACTCTATCCTAGGTTCTTTTTTATACACCATTAATTTCCCCATGGTGTAGTTTCTTTGGGATATATTTGTTAATAAAACCTCAATCCCAGGTCCAACAACCATAAGGAATTGTAGTCCCCAAAAAGAAAATATAAAGTTCTCAATTACTGTTTCTGTGTTTTTGGAGTTCTACAAGACAAAAAGGGATGACGTACCCATGGCACTGGCAGGTTAGGTGAGGGAAAATAGGTATTCTGCCTACCACAAGGTAGGCAGAGAGCACGGGCACACAAGGTCATCTTAGTCCCTCTTCTGACTCCTGATCAGTCACTCTATCCTAGGTTCTTTTTTATACACCATTAATTTCCCCATGGTGTAGTTTCTTTGGGATATATTTGTTAATAAAACCTCAATCCCAGGTCCAACAACCATAAGGAATTGTAGTCCCCAAAAAGAAAATATAAAGTTCTCAATTACTGTTTCTGTGTTTTTGGAGTTCTACAAGACAAAAAGGGATGACGTACCCATGGCACTGGCAGGTTAGGTGAGGGAAAATAGGTATTCTGCCTACCACAAGGTAGGCAGAGAGCACGGGCACACAAGGTCATCTTAGTCCCTCTTCTGACTCCTGATCAGTCACTCTATCCTAGGTTCTTTTTTATACACCATTAATTTCCCCATGGTGTAGTTTCTTTGGGATATATTTGTTAATAAAACCTCAATCCCAGGTCCAACAACCATAAGGAATTGTAGTCCCCAAAAAGAAAATATAAAGTTCTCAATTACTGTTTCTGTGTTTTTGGAGTTCTACAAGACAAAAAGGGATGACGTACCCATGGCACTGGCAGGTTAGGTGAGGGAAAATAGGTATTCTGCCTACCACAAGGTAGGCAGAGAGCACGGGCACACAAGGTCATCTTAGTCCCTCTTCTGACTCCTGATCAGTCACTCTATCCTAGGTTCTTTTTTATACACCATTAATTTCCCCATGGTGTAGTTTCTTTGGGATATATTTGTTAATAAAACCTCAATCCCAGGTCCAACAACCATAAGGAATTGTAGTCCCCAAAAAGAAAATATAAAGTTCTCAATTACTGTTTCTGTGTTTTTGGAGTTCTACAAGACAAAAAGGGATGACGTACCCATGGCACTGGCAGGTTAGGTGAGGGAAAATAGGTATTCTGCCTACCACAAGGTAGGCAGAGAGCACGGGCACACAAGGTCATCTTAGTCCCTCTTCTGACTCCTGATCAGTCACTCTATCCTAGGTTCTTTTTTATACACCATTAATTTCCCCATGGTGTAGTTTCTTTGGGATATATTTGTTAATAAAACCTCAATCCCAGGTCCAACAACCATAAGGAATTGTAGTCCCCAAAAAGAAAATATAAAGTTCTCAATTACTGTTTCTGTGTTTTTGGAGTTCTACAAGACAAAAAGGGATGACGTACCCATGGCACTGGCAGGTTAGGTGAGGGAAAATAGGTATTCTGCCTACCACAAGGTAGGCAGAGAGCACGGGCACACAAGGTCATCTTAGTCCCTCTTCTGACTCCTGATCAGTCACTCTATCCTAGGTTCTTTTTTATACACCATTAATTTCCCCATGGTGTAGTTTCTTTGGGATATATTTGTTAATAAAACCTCAATCCCAGGTCCAACAACCATAAGGAATTGTAGTCCCCAAAAAGAAAATATAAAGTTCTCAATTACTGTTTCTGTGTTTTTGGAGTTCTACAAGACAAAAAGGGATGACGTACCCATGGCACTGGCAGGTTAGGTGAGGGAAAATAGGTATTCTGCCTACCACAAGGTAGGCAGAGAGCACGGGCACACAAGGTCATCTTAGTCCCTCTTCTGACTCCTGATCAGTCACTCTATCCTAGGTTCTTTTTTATACACCATTAATTTCCCCATGGTGTAGTTTCTTTGGGATATATTTGTTAATAAAACCTCAATCCCAGGTCCAACAACCATAAGGAATTGTAGTCCCCAAAAAGAAAATATAAAGTTCTCAATTACTGTTTCTGTGTTTTTGGAGTTCTACAAGACAAAAAGGGATGACGTACCCATGGCACTGGCAGGTTAGGTGAGGGAAAATAGGTATTCTGCCTACCACAAGGTAGGCAGAGAGCACGGGCACACAAGGTCATCTTAGTCCCTCTTCTGACTCCTGATCAGTCACTCTATCCTAGGTTCTTTTTTATACACCATTAATTTCCCCATGGTGTAGTTTCTTTGGGATATATTTGTTAATAAAACCTCAATCCCAGGTCCAACAACCATAAGGAATTGTAGTCCCCAAAAAGAAAATATAAAGTTCTCAATTACTGTTTCTGTGTTTTTGGAGTTCTACAAGACAAAAAGGGATGACGTACCCATGGCACTGGCAGGTTAGGTGAGGGAAAATAGGTATTCTGCCTACCACAAGGTAGGCAGAGAGCACGGGCACACAAGGTCATCTTAGTCCCTCTTCTGACTCCTGATCAGTCACTCTATCCTAGGTTCTTTTTTATACACCATTAATTTCCCCATGGTGTAGTTTCTTTGGGATATATTTGTTAATAAAACCTCAATCCCAGGTCCAACAACCATAAGGAATTGTAGTCCCCAAAAAGAAAATATAAAGTTCTCAATTACTGTTTCTGTGTTTTTGGAGTTCTACAAGACAAAAAGGGATGACGTACCCATGGCACTGGCAGGTTAGGTGAGGGAAAATAGGTATTCTGCCTACCACAAGGTAGGCAGAGAGCACGGGCACACAAGGTCATCTTAGTCCCTCTTCTGACTCCTGATCAGTCACTCTATCCTAGGTTCTTTTTTATACACCATTAATTTCCCCATGGTGTAGTTTCTTTGGGATATATTTGTTAATAAAACCTCAATCCCAGGTCCAACAACCATAAGGAATTGTAGTCCCCAAAAAGAAAATATAAAGTTCTCAATTACTGTTTCTGTGTTTTTGGAGTTCTACAAGACAAAAAGGGATGACGTACCCATGGCACTGGCAGGTTAGGTGAGGGAAAATAGGTATTCTGCCTACCACAAGGTAGGCAGAGAGCACGGGCACACAAGGTCATCTTAGTCCCTCTTCTGACTCCTGATCAGTCACTCTATCCTAGGTTCTTTTTTATACACCATTAATTTCCCCATGGTGTAGTTTCTTTGGGATATATTTGTTAATAAAACCTCAATCCCAGGTCCAACAACCATAAGGAATTGTAGTCCCCAAAAAGAAAATATAAAGTTCTCAATTACTGTTTCTGTGTTTTTGGAGTTCTACAAGACAAAAAGGGATGACGTACCCATGGCACTGGCAGGTTAGGTGAGGGAAAATAGGTATTCTGCCTACCACAAGGTAGGCAGAGAGCACGGGCACACAAGGTCATCTTAGTCCCTCTTCTGACTCCTGATCAGTCACTCTATCCTAGGTTCTTTTTTATACACCATTAATTTCCCCATGGTGTAGTTTCTTTGGGATATATTTGTTAATAAAACCTCAATCCCAGGTCCAACAACCATAAGGAATTGTAGTCCCCAAAAAGAAAATATAAAGTTCTCAATTACTGTTTCTGTGTTTTTGGAGTTCTACAAGACAAAAAGGGATGACGTACCCATGGCACTGGCAGGTTAGGTGAGGGAAAATAGGTATTCTGCCTACCACAAGGTAGGCAGAGAGCACGGGCACACAAGGTCATCTTAGTCCCTCTTCTGACTCCTGATCAGTCACTCTATCCTAGGTTCTTTTTTATACACCATTAATTTCCCCATGGTGTAGTTTCTTTGGGATATATTTGTTAATAAAACCTCAATCCCAGGTCCAACAACCATAAGGAATTGTAGTCCCCAAAAAGAAAATATAAAGTTCTCAATTACTGTTTCTGTGTTTTTGGAGTTCTACAAGACAAAAAGGGATGACGTACCCATGGCACTGGCAGGTTAGGTGAGGGAAAATAGGTATTCTGCCTACCACAAGGTAGGCAGAGAGCACGGGCACACAAGGTCATCTTAGTCCCTCTTCTGACTCCTGATCAGTCACTCTATCCTAGGTTCTTTTTTATACACCATTAATTTCCCCATGGTGTAGTTTCTTTGGGATATATTTGTTAATAAAACCTCAATCCCAGGTCCAACAACCATAAGGAATTGTAGTCCCCAAAAAGAAAATATAAAGTTCTCAATTACTGTTTCTGTGTTTTTGGAGTTCTACAAGACAAAAAGGGATGACGTACCCATGGCACTGGCAGGTTAGGTGAGGGAAAATAGGTATTCTGCCTACCACAAGGTAGGCAGAGAGCACGGGCACACAAGGTCATCTTA
>NW_027466479.1:0-2500 GCF_050575085.1 Anarhichas minor | reverse complement strand
TAGGGTTAGGGTTAGGGTTAGGGTTAGGGTTAGGGTTAGGGTTAGGGTTAGGGTTAGGGTTAGGGTTAGGGTTAGGGTTAGGGTTAGGGTTAGGGTTAGGGTTAGGGTTAGGGTTAGGGTTAGGGTTAGGGTTAGGGTTAGGGTTAGGGTTAGGGTTAGGGTTAGGGTTAGGGTTAGGGTTAGGGTTAGGGTTAGGGTTAGGGTTAGGGTTAGGGTTAGGGTTAGGGTTAGGGTTAGGGTTAGGGTTAGGGTTAGGGTTAGGGTTAGGGTTAGGGTTAGGGTTAGGGTTAGGGTTAGGGTTAGGGTTAGGGTTAGGGTTAGGGTTAGGGTTAGGGTTAGGGTTAGGGTTAGGGTTAGGGTTAGGGTTAGGGTTAGGGTTAGGGTTAGGGTTAGGGTTAGGGTTAGGGTTAGGGTTAGGGTTAGGGTTAGGGTTAGGGTTAGGGTTAGGGTTAGGGTTAGGGTTAGGGTTAGGGTTAGGGTTAGGGTTAGGGTTAGGGTTAGGGTTAGGGTTAGGGTTAGGGTTAGGGTTAGGGTTAGGGTTAGGGTTAGGGTTAGGGTTAGGGTTAGGGTTAGGGTTAGGGTTAGGGTTAGGGTTAGGGTTAGGGTTAGGGTTAGGGTTAGGGTTAGGGTTAGGGTTAGGGTTAGGGTTAGGGTTAGGGTTAGGGTTAGGGTTAGGGTTAGGGTTAGGGTTAGGGTTAGGGTTAGGGTTAGGGTTAGGGTTAGGGTTAGGGTTAGGGTTAGGGTTAGGGTTAGGGTTAGGGTTAGGGTTAGGGTTAGGGTTAGGGTTAGGGTTAGGGTTAGGGTTAGGGTTAGGGTTAGGGTTAGGGTTAGGGTTAGGGTTAGGGTTAGGGTTAGGGTTAGGGTTAGGGTTAGGGTTAGGGTTAGGGTTAGGGTTAGGGTTAGGGTTAGGGTTAGGGTTAGGGTTAGGGTTAGGGTTAGGGTTAGGGTTAGGGTTAGGGTTAGGGTTAGGGTTAGGGTTAGGGTTAGGGTTAGGGTTAGGGTTAGGGTTAGGGTTAGGGTTAGGGTTAGGGTTAGGGTTAGGGTTAGGGTTAGGGTTAGGGTTAGGGTTAGGGTTAGGGTTAGGGTTAGGGTTAGGGTTAGGGTTAGGGTTAGGGTTAGGGTTAGGGTTAGGGTTAGGGTTAGGGTTAGGGTTAGGGTTAGGGTTAGGGTTAGGGTTAGGGTTAGGGTTAGGGTTAGGGTTAGGGTTAGGGTTAGGGTTAGGGTTAGGGTTAGGGTTAGGGTTAGGGTTAGGGTTAGGGTTAGGGTTAGGGTTAGGGTTAGGGTTAGGGTTAGGGTTAGGGTTAGGGTTAGGGTTAGGGTTAGGGTTAGGGTTAGGGTTAGGGTTAGGGTTAGGGTTAGGGTTAGGGTTAGGGTTAGGGTTAGGGTTAGGGTTAGGGTTAGGGTTAGGGTTAGGGTTAGGGTTAGGGTTAGGGTTAGGGTTAGGGTTAGGGTTAGGGTTAGGGTTAGGGTTAGGGTTAGGGTTAGGGTTAGGGTTAGGGTTAGGGTTAGGGTTAGGGTTAGGGTTAGGGTTAGGGTTAGGGTTAGGGTTAGGGTTAGGGTTAGGGTTAGGGTTAGGGTTAGGGTTGGTAGGGTTAGGGTTAGGGTTAGGGTTAGGGGTTAGGGTTAGGGTTAGGGTTAGGGTTAGGGTTAGGGTTAGGGTTAGGGTTAGGGTTAGGGTTAGGGGTTAGGGTTAGGGTTAGGGTTAGGGTTAGGGTTAGGGTTAGGGTTAGGGTTAGGGTTAGGGTTAGGGTTAGGGTTAGGGTTAGGGTTAGGGTTAGGGTTAGGGTTAGGGTTAGGGTTAGGGTTAGGGTTAGGGTTAGGGTTAGGGTTAGGGTTAGGGTTAGGGTTAGGGTTAGGGGTTAGGGTTAGGGTTAGGGTTAGGGTTAGGGTTAGGGTTAGGGTTAGGGTTAGGGTTAGGGTTAGGGTTAGGGTTAGGGTTAGGGTTAGGGTTAGGGTTAGGGTTAGGGTTAGGGTTAGGGTTAGGGTTAGGGTTAGGGGTAGGGTTAGGGTTAGGGGTTAGGGTTAGGGTTAGGGTTAGGGTTAGGGTTAGGGTTAGGGTTAGGGTTAGGGTTAGGGTTAGGGTTAGGGTTAGGGTTAGGGTTAGGGTTAGGGTTAGGGTTAGGGTTAGGGTTAGGGTTAGGGTTAGGGTTAGGGGTTAGGGGTTAGGGTTAGGGGTTAGGGTTAGGGTTAGGGTTAGGGTTAGGGTTAGGGTTAGGGTTAGGGTTAGGGGTTAGGGTTAGGGTTAGGGTTAGGGTTAGGGTTAGGGTTAGGGTTAGGGTTAGGGTTAGGGTTAGGGTTAGGGTTAGGGTTAGGGTTAGGGTTAGGGTTAGGGGTTAGGGTTAGGGTTAGGGTTAGGGTTAGGGTTAGGGTTAGGGTTAGGTAGGTTAGGGGTTAGGGTTAGGGTTAGGGTTAGGGTTAGGGTTAGGGTTAGGGTTAGGGTTAGGGTTAGGGTTAGGGTTAGGGTTAGGGTTAGGGTTAGGGTTAGGGTTAGGGTTAGAGG